>NW_027422696.1:382500-385000 GCF_048934315.1 Petromyzon marinus | reverse complement strand
GGAGGGCCATGTTAACTGCGTCGTCCACAGACCTGTTGGCTCTGTAGGCAAACTGAAGGGGGTCCAGGAGAGGGTCTGTGATGGCTTTGAGGTGTGCCAGGAGCAGGCGCTCAAAAGACTTCATTACCACAGATGTAAGGGCGACCGGTCTGTAATCATTTAGTCCTGTTGGCCTTAGCTTTTTGGGCACAGCGATGATGGTGGAGGACTTGAGACAGGCTGGTACATGGCATGTCTCCAGGGAGGTGTTAAAGATGTTGGTGAACACCGGAGACAGCTGGCCAGCGCAGTGCCTGAGGGTGGCTGGAGAGACAGAGTCCGGCCCGGCTGCTTTGCGTGGATTCTGCCTCTTGAAAAGCCCATTAACTTCTCCCTCCTGAAAGGAGAGAGTCGTTTCTGTAGTATGGGTGGGGGATGGGGCCTCTTGGGTGGGAAGGGGTGGTTCAGGACAGTCCAATTGTCTTTCAAATCTACGGTAGAACTCGTTCAGGTCGTTGGCTAGGCGGGAGTCGTTAGTGGTGTGGGGCGCTCTGGGTTTGTAGTTGGTGATGTGCCTGAGCCCTTTGGCAGACAGAAGCAGCGTCGTTAGTAGAGAACTGGTGTTTTAGTGTCTCTGAGTACAGTCGTTTAGCCTCTCTCACCGCTTTGCTAAACCTGTTCTTCGACTCCTTGAATCTGTCTCTATCCCCACTCCTAAACGCTTCCTCCTTCTCCAACCTCAACCTTTTGAGCTTTGCTGAGAACCAGGGCTTGTTGTTGTTAAAGTTCACCCTGGTACGTGTTGGGATACAGCAGTCCTCACAGAAGCTGATGTACACAGCCTCTGTGAGTTCATCCAGACTATTGGTAGCAGTCGTGAACATATCCCAGTCAGTACAGTCTAAGCACGCCCGCAAATCTTCCACAGCCTCACTGGTCCACTGTTTAGATGTCCTCACAGCAGGTTTACAGAGTTTTAGTTGCTGCCTGTATGCACGAATCAGGTGGACCAAGGGAGTTCTGTGCGAGCCGAACAGCCCCGTGACCCACAAGAGAAACATCCCCGCCAAATTCGAGCGTTTGACGGGGTCTATCCGTGAAAAAATATTCACGTTTTTGAGTGCACATGCATTTCTGCTGCAAATGCCTCTGGAAGTTTCATGCCGTTCGTATGCCAATTGTGGCAACACGAAAATGACCCGTTTTCCCATTCCGAGGGATTTCTGTGCGACCCTAACAGCCCCGTGAGCCACAAGAGACACATCCCCGCCAATTTCTAGCGTTTCACGGGGTCTATCCGTGAAAAATATAGACGTTTTTGAGTGCACATGCATTTCTGCTGCAGATGCCTCTGGAAGTTTCATGCCGTTCGTACGCAATGTGGCAACACGAAAATGACCCCTTTTCCCATTCCGAGGGATTTCTGTGCGACCCTAACTAACAGCGCCCGTGAGCCACAAGAGAGACATCCCCGCCAATTTATAGCGTTTCACGGGGTCTATCCGTGAAAAATATAGACGTTTTTGAGTGCACATGCATTCCTGCTGCAAATGCCTCTGGAAGTTTCATGCCGTTCCTATGCAATGTGGCCACACAAAAATGACCCGTTTTCCCATTCCGAGGCATTTCTGTGCGACCCTAACAGCCCCGTGAGCCACAAGAGAGACATCCCCGCCAACTTCTAGCGTTTGACGGGGTCTATGCGTGAAAAATATTAAAATTTTTGAGTGCACGTGCCTTTCTGCTGCAAATGCCTCTGGAAGTTTCATGGCGTTCCTATGCAATGTGGCAACACGAAAATGACCCCTTTTCCCATTCCGAGGGAGTTCTGTGCCACCCTAACAGCCCCGTGAGCCACAAGAGACACATCCCCGCCAATTTCTAGCGTTTCACGGGGTCTATCCGTGAAACATATAGAAGTTTTTGAGTGCACATGCATTCCTGCTGCAAATGCCTCTGGAAGTTTCATGCGGTTCGTACGCAATGTGGCAACACGAAAATGACCCGTTTTCCCATTCCCAGGGATTTCTGTGCGACCCGAACAGCCCCGTGAGCCACAAGAGACACATCCCCGCCAATTTCTAGCGTTTCACGGGGTCTATCCGTGAAAAATATCAATTTTTTTTTGACTGCACATGCATTTCTGCTGCAAATGCCTCTGGAAGTTGCATGCGGTTCGCATGCAATGTGGCGACACGAAAATGACCCGTTTTCCCATTCCGAGGGATTTCTGTGCCACCCTAACAGCCCCGTGAGCCACAAGAGAGACATCCCCGCCAATTTCTAGCGTATCACGGGGTCTATCCGTGAGAAATATTCACTTTTTTGAGTGCACATGCATTCCTGCTGCAAATGCCTCTGGAAGTTTCATGCGGTTCGTATGCAATGTGGCGACACGAAAATGACCCGTTTTCCCATTCCGAGGGATTTCTGTGCCACCCTAACAGCCCCGTGAGCCACAAGAGAGACATCCCCGCCCACTTCTAGCGTTTCACGGGGTCTCTCCGTGAAAAATATCACA
>NW_027422696.1:370000-372500 GCF_048934315.1 Petromyzon marinus | reverse complement strand
CGGTAGAACTCGTTCAGGTCGTTGGCTAGGCGGGAGTCGTTAGTGGTGTGGGGCGCTCTGGGTTTGTAGTTGGTGATGTGCCTGAGCCCTTTGGCAGACAGAAGCAGCGTCGTTAGTAGAGAACTGGTGTTTTAGTGTCTCTGAGTACAGTCGTTTAGCCTCTCTCACCGCTTTGCTAAACCTGTTCTTCGACTCCTTGAATCTGTCTCTATCCCCACTCCTAAACGCTTCCTCCTTCTCCAACCTCAACCTTTTGAGCTTTGCTGAGAACCAGGGCTTGTTGTTGTTAAAGTTCACCCTGGTACGTGTTGGGATACAGCAGTCCTCACAGAAGCTGATGTACACAGCCTCTGTGAGTTCATCCAGACTATTGGTAGCAGTCGTGAACATATCCCAGTCAGTACAGTCTAAGCACGCCCGCAAATCTTCCACAGCCTCACTGGTCCACTGTTTAGATGTCCTCACAGCAGGTTTACAGAGTTTTAGTTGCTGCCTGTATGCACGAATCAGGTGGACCAAGGGAGTTCTGTGCGAGCCGAACAGCCCCGTGACCCACAAGAGAAACATCCCCGCCAAATTCGAGCGTTTGACGGGGTCTATCCGTGAAAAAATATTCACGTTTTTGAGTGCACATGCATTTCTGCTGCAAATGCCTCTGGAAGTTTCATGCCGTTCGTATGCCAATTGTGGCAACACGAAAATGACCCGTTTTCCCATTCCGAGGGATTTCTGTGCGACCCTAACAGCCCCGTGAGCCACAAGAGACACATCCCCGCCAATTTCTAGCGTTTCACGGGGTCTATCCGTGAAAAATATAGACGTTTTTGAGTGCACATGCATTTCTGCTGCAGATGCCTCTGGAAGTTTCATGCCGTTCGTACGCAATGTGGCAACACGAAAATGACCCCTTTTCCCATTCCGAGGGATTTCTGTGCGACCCTAACTAACAGCGCCCGTGAGCCACAAGAGAGACATCCCCGCCAATTTATAGCGTTTCACGGGGTCTATCCGTGAAAAATATAGACGTTTTTGAGTGCACATGCATTCCTGCTGCAAATGCCTCTGGAAGTTTCATGCCGTTCCTATGCAATGTGGCCACACAAAAATGACCCGTTTTCCCATTCCGAGGCATTTCTGTGCGACCCTAACAGCCCCGTGAGCCACAAGAGAGACATCCCCGCCAACTTCTAGCGTTTGACGGGGTCTATGCGTGAAAAATATTAAAATTTTTGAGTGCACGTGCCTTTCTGCTGCAAATGCCTCTGGAAGTTTCATGGCGTTCCTATGCAATGTGGCAACACGAAAATGACCCCTTTTCCCATTCCGAGGGAGTTCTGTGCCACCCTAACAGCCCCGTGAGCCACAAGAGACACATCCCCGCCAATTTCTAGCGTTTCACGGGGTCTATCCGTGAAACATATAGAAGTTTTTGAGTGCACATGCATTCCTGCTGCAAATGCCTCTGGAAGTTTCATGCGGTTCGTACGCAATGTGGCAACACGAAAATGACCCGTTTTCCCATTCCCAGGGATTTCTGTGCGACCCGAACAGCCCCGTGAGCCACAAGAGACACATCCCCGCCAATTTCTAGCGTTTCACGGGGTCTATCCGTGAAAAATATCAATTTTTTTTTGACTGCACATGCATTTCTGCTGCAAATGCCTCTGGAAGTTGCATGCGGTTCGCATGCAATGTGGCGACACGAAAATGACCCGTTTTCCCATTCCGAGGGATTTCTGTGCCACCCTAACAGCCCCGTGAGCCACAAGAGAGACATCCCCGCCAATTTCTAGCGTATCACGGGGTCTATCCGTGAGAAATATTCACTTTTTTGAGTGCACATGCATTCCTGCTGCAAATGCCTCTGGAAGTTTCATGCGGTTCGTATGCAATGTGGCGACACGAAAATGACCCGTTTTCCCATTCCGAGGGATTTCTGTGCCACCCTAACAGCCCCGTGAGCCACAAGAGAGACATCCCCGCCCACTTCTAGCGTTTCACGGGGTCTCTCCGTGAAAAATATCACATTTTTTGAGTGCACATGCATTCCTGCTGCAAATGCCTCTGGAAGTTTCATGCGGTTCGCATGCAATGTGGCGACACGAAAATGACCCGTTTTTTCCCATTCCGAGGGATTTCTGTGCCACCCTAACAGCCCCGTGAGCCACAAGAGACACATCCCCGCCAATTTCTAGCGTTTCACGGGGTCTATCCGTGAAAAATATTCAATTTTTTGACTGCACATGCATTTCTGCTGCAAATGCCTCTGGAAGTTTCATGCGGTTCGCATGCAATGTGGCGACACGAAAATGACCCGTTTTCCCATTCCGAGGGATTTCTGTGCCACCCTAACAGCCCCGTGAGCCACAAGAGAGACATCGCCGCCAATTTCTAGCGTTTCACGGGGTCTATCCGTGAAAAATATTCACTTTTTTGACTGCACATGCATTCCTGCTGCAAATGCCTCTGGAAGTTTCATGCCGTTCGCATGCAATGTGGC
>NW_027422696.1:345000-347500 GCF_048934315.1 Petromyzon marinus | reverse complement strand
ACCTTATGAGACACGCTAAGAAATTGCACAGGCCGTTGGCTGTCATGTTCATCGACATAGCGAAAGCTTTTGACTCGGTTTCGCATGCTCATATTTTATGGGTGTTAAGGCACAAGAAAGTAGATGAACACGTGGTGGGCATCATCCAGAACGCCTACGATCGGTGTACGACCTCGTTCAAAAGCAATGGCGAGTCGACTCGAGAAATTAGCATACGTGTTGGTGTCAAACAGGGTGACCCCATGTCACCCCTGCTCTTCAATCTTGCCATGGACCCTTTGATATGCACCCTAGAGTCACACGGAGTTGGGTACTCCATTGATACCGACCACGTGACAGCTCTTGCGTTTGCTGATGATTTGGTGTTGGTGAGCGAATCTTGGGTTGGTATGGCCGCCAATCTAGCGATCTTGGAATCATTTTGTGGGCTATCGGGATTGGAGGTTCAGGCCAGAAAGTGCCAGGGCTTCATGATAAGCCCAACCAAAGATTCATATACGGTGAACAACTGCGACCCATGGACTATCAAAAATAAAGATGTCCATATGATCCAACCTGATGAATCAACGAAATACCTTGGTCTGAAAATTGGCCCTTGGACTGGCACTATACAGCCTGATCTACATTGTCAGCTAAAGACATGGATCTCGAAAATCGATGAGGCGCCTCTGAAGCCAACTCAGAAGGTTGAACTACTCAATGCCTATGCCCTACCCAGATTGTTATATCCTGCAGACCACTCGGACTGCAAGCAATCAACTCTCCGTGGGTTGGACCAAGAGATTAGAAAGGCGGTAAAAGGATGGCTCCACCTTCCCGCTTCAACTTGTGATGGACTGTTATATGCCAGAGCCCGAGACGGAGGCCTTGCCATCTTGAAACTGGAAAAAACAATCCCTTCGGTTCAAGTTAGAAGGCTGCAACGTATAGCAAACTCGTCCGATGCTATCACCCGTAATATTGTGTCCTCGCAGGGTATGGAGGAAGAATACCGTAATTTGTGGGTACGGGCAGGGGGTGACAGTGATGCAATCCCAACATTCGTTCTCAGGGACTCGGTGTCAAAAGAACCTGTATATCCGAGACCCTGCGATTGGAGGGAGCATGAATTTCAGAGATGGTGCGAAAAGCCGGTTCAAGGAAGGGGCATTGTAAACTTTGCGCATGATAGAATCAGTAATGCTTGGTTGAGGCCATGGTGCGGCTTTAAACAATGCTTCTTTATCGCAGCACTACAACTAAGGGCAAATATTTACCCAACAAGAGAAAGCTTGAACAGAGGCAGAGATGGGGCCTTACGTTCCTGCAGGAAATGCTCTGCCAGACTCGAGTCCCTTTCGCACATTCTCGGTCAATGTCCTGCAGTACAGAAAGCAAGAATTGCGCGACATAACAAGATCAGTAACATTCTGGCAGACGAAGCGGCTAGATTGGGCTGGTCTGTATACAAAGAGCCACGGTTCATATCCGAGACGGGAGAGATGAGAAAGCCTGACCTCGTGTTTGCAAAAGATGAGGAGGCGGTTGTGATCGATGTCACCGTCCGTTTTGAGCTTTCAAAGAATACCTTGTCAGATGCTGCCTCGCACAAAGTTTCGTACTATACCCCTCTTGGTGATCAAGTCAAAGTGCTGACGAAGGCTAGCAAGGTCACATTCTTTGGATTCCCGGTTGGGGCAAGAGGAAAGTGGCCCCTTGAGAATAACGAGGTACTTACCTCCCTGGGCCTGACCAAACCCAGAACGACATCACTGGCCAAGATGATTTCCCGCAGAACGCTGCTTTTCTCTCTTGATATTCTGAGAATGTTCTGTGGAAATTATGCGGTCTATGAACAGTCATAGACAACCTCCGAAACAAATAATAGTTTTGTTTTAAGATGTCATTTGTTTTAGATTGATTTTGTTATTTTCCAAGGTGAAGTCTTGGTTTTTTTTATTTTACTATTTTCCACAAAGAAGACTTCTTTTCTTTTAGATTTTGTTATTTTCCAAGACGAAGACTTGGTTTTTTTTATATTGCTATTTTTTTTTTTTTTACACTGCTTTATTCAAGAGCGCTTATATAGATTAGACTTTGTTATTTTAATTCTTTATTTTTGGAATACATCAGTTTGAGAGTCCTGTAACGTACTATTTTCTGCCTACAAAGAAGACTACAGACAAGCTTTATTTAAGATGTTTTAGATTAGATTTTGTTATTTTCCAAGGTGAAGACTTGGTTTTTTTATTTTACTATTTTCCACAAAGAAGATTTTTCTTTTAGATTTTGTTATTTTCCAAGACGAAGACTTGGTATTTTTTTTATTGCTAGTTTTTTTTATATGTTACTTCAGAGCATAGAGAGGACTTTATTTTTACCTTACTATTTTCTGCCTTCAAAGAAGATTAAAAATAAGCTTTATTCAACATTACTTATATAGATTAGACTTTGTTATTTTAATTCTTTATTTTTTGGAGTACATCAGTTCGAGAATCCGGTAACTTACCGACTCTACTCC
>NW_027422696.1:327500-330000 GCF_048934315.1 Petromyzon marinus | reverse complement strand
AACCATCTCAACTGTCCTTAGAGCATTTAGCTCTAAGTTGTTCTGGCTACACCAGGTCACCAGGTTGTCAGCTTCCCACCTATAGTCAGACTCATCCCCACCAGAGATCAGCCCAATGAGGGTGGTGTCGTCCGACAAACTTCAAGAGTTTGACGGACAGATGATTGGAGGCGCAGCTGTTGGTATACAGGGAGAAGAGCAGTGGGCAAAGGACGCAGCCCTGAGGAGTTCCCGTGCTGATGGACCTGGAGTCAGAGACTTCTGTTCCCGGCTTAACGCACTGCTTCCTGTCAGAGAGGAAGTCTGTGATCCACCTGCAGGTGGAGTAGGGCACGTTCAGCTGGAAGAGCTTGTCCTGAAGCAGGGCAGGGATGATGGTGTTGAAGGCAGAGCTGAAGTCCACAAACAGGATCCTGGCGTAGGATGCTGGGGCGTCCACATGCTGTAGGGTGAAGTGGAGGGCCATGTTAACTGCGTCGTCCACAGACCTGTTGGCTCTGTAGGCAAACTGAAGGGGGTCCAGGAGAGGGTCTGTGATGGCTTTGAGGTGTGCCAGGAGCAGGCGCTCAAAAGACTTCATTACCACAGATGTAAGGGCGACCGGTCTGTAATCATTTAGTCCTGTTGGCCTTAGCTTTTTGGGCACAGCGATGATGGTGGAGGACTTGAGACAGGCTGGTACATGGCATGTCTCCAGGGAGGTGTTAAAGATGTTGGTGAACACCGGAGACAGCTGGCCAGCGCAGTGCCTGAGGGTGGCTGGAGAGACAGAGTCCGGCCCGGCTGCTTTGCGTGGATTCTGCCTCTTGAAAAGCCCATTAACTTCTCCCTCCTGAAAGGAGAGAGTCGTTTCTGTAGTATGGGTGGGGGATGGGGCCTCTTGGGTGGGAAGGGGTGGTTCAGGACAGTCCAATTGTCTTTCAAATCTACGGTAGAACTCGTTCAGGTCGTTGGCTAGGCGGGAGTCGTTAGTGGTGTGGGGCGCTCTGGGTTTGTAGTTGGTGATGTGCCTGAGCCCTTTGGCAGACAGAAGCAGCGTCGTTAGTAGAGAACTGGTGTTTTAGTGTCTCTGAGTACAGTCGTTTAGCCTCTCTCACCGCTTTGCTAAACCTGTTCTTCGACTCCTTGAATCTGTCTCTATCCCCACTCCTAAACGCTTCCTCCTTCTCCAACCTCAACCTTTTGAGCTTTGCTGAGAACCAGGGCTTGTTGTTGTTAAAGTTCACCCTGGTACGTGTTGGGATACAGCAGTCCTCACAGAAGCTGATGTACACAGCCTCTGTGAGTTCAACCAGACTATTGGTAGCAGTCGTGAACATATCCCAGTCAGTACAGTCTAAGCACGCCCGCAAATCTTCCACAGCCTCACTGGTCCACTGTTTAGATGTCCTCACAGCAGGTTTACAGAGTTTTAGTTGCTGCCTGTATGCACGAATCAGGTGGACCAAGGGAGTTCTGTGCGAGCCGAACAGCCCCGTGACCCACAAGAGAAACATCCCCGCCAAATTCGAGCGTTTGACGGGGTCTATCCGTGAAAAAATATTCACGTTTTTGAGTGCACATGCATTTCTGCTGCAAATGCCTCTGGAAGTTTCATGCCGTTCGTATGCCAATTGTGGCAACACGAAAATGACCCGTTTTCCCATTCCGAGGGATTTCTGTGCGACCCTAACAGCCCCGTGAGCCACAAGAGACACATCCCCGCCAATTTCTAGCGTTTCAGGGGGTCTATCCGTGAAAAATATAGACGTTTTTGAGTGCACATGCATTTCTGCTGCAGATGCCTCTGGAAGTTTCATGCCGTTCGTACGCAATGTGGCAACACGAAAATGACCCCTTTTCCCATTCCGAGGGATTTCTGTGCGACCCTAACTAACAGCGCCCGTGAGCCACAAGAGAGACATCCCCGCCAATTTATAGCGTTTCACGGGGTCTATCCGTGAAAAATATAGACGTTTTTGAGTGCACATGCATTCCTGCTGCAAATGCCTCTGGAAGTTTCATGCCGTTCCTATGCAATGTGGCCACACAAAAATGACCCGTTTTCCCATTCCGAGGCATTTCTGTGCGACCCTAACAGCCCCGTGAGCCACAAGAGAGACATCCCCGCCAACTTCTAGCGTTTGACGGGGTCTATGCGTGAAAAATATTAAAATTTTTGAGTGCACGTGCCTTTCTGCTGCAAATGCCTCTGGAAGTTTCATGGCGTTCCTATGCAATGTGGCAACACGAAAATGACCCCTTTTCCCATTCCGAGGGAGTTCTGTGCCACCCTAACAGCCCCGTGAGCCACAAGAGACACATCCCCGCCAATTTCTAGCGTTTCACGGGGTCTATCCGTGAAACATATAGAAGTTTTTGAGTGCACATGCATTCCTGCTGCAAATGCCTCTGGAAGTTTCATGCGGTTCGTACGCAATGTGGCAACACGAAAATGACCCGTTTTCCCATTCCCAGGGATTTCTGTGCGACCCGAACAGCCCCGTGAGCCACAAGAGAC
>NW_027422696.1:302500-305000 GCF_048934315.1 Petromyzon marinus | reverse complement strand
ACCAGGTCACCAGGTTGTCAGCTTCCCACCTATAGTCAGACTCATCCCCACCAGAGATCAGCCCAATGAGGGTGGTGTCGTCCGACAAACTTCAAGAGTTTGACGGACAGATGATTGGAGGCGCAGCTGTTGGTATACAGGGAGAAGAGCAGTGGGCAAAGGACGCAGCCCTGAGGAGTTCCCGTGCTGATGGACCTGGAGTCAGAGACTTCTGTTCCCGGCTTAACGCACTGCTTCCTGTCAGAGAGGAAGTCTGTGATCCACCTGCAGGTGGAGTAGGGCACGTTCAGCTGGAAGAGCTTGTCCTGAAGCAGGGCAGGGATGATGGTGTTGAAGGCAGAGCTGAAGTCCACAAACAGGATCCTGGCGTAGGATGCTGGGGCGTCCACATGCTGTAGGGTGAAGTGGAGGGCCATGTTAACTGCGTCGTCCACAGACCTGTTGGCTCTGTAGGCAAACTGAAGGGGGTCCAGGAGAGGGTCTGTGATGGCTTTGAGGTGTGCCAGGAGCAGGCGCTCAAAAGACTTCATTACCACAGATGTAAGGGCGACCGGTCTGTAATCATTTAGTCCTGTTGGCCTTAGCTTTTTGGGCACAGCGATGATGGTGGAGGACTTGAGACAGGCTGGTACATGGCATGTCTCCAGGGAGGTGTTAAAGATGTTGGTGAACACCGGAGACAGCTGGCCAGCGCAGTGCCTGAGGGTGGCTGGAGAGACAGAGTCCGGCCCGGCTGCTTTGCGTGGATTCTGCCTCTTGAAAAGCCCATTAACTTCTCCCTCCTGAAAGGAGAGAGTCGTTTCTGTAGTATGGGTGGGGGATGGGGCCTCTTGGGTGGGAAGGGGTGGTTCAGGACAGTCCAATTGTCTTTCAAATCTACGGTAGAACTCGTTCAGGTCGTTGGCTAGGCGGGAGTCGTTAGTGGTGTGGGGCGCTCTGGGTTTGTAGTTGGTGATGTGCCTGAGCCCTTTGGCAGACAGAAGCAGCGTCGTTAGTAGAGAACTGGTGTTTTAGTGTCTCTGAGTACAGTCGTTTAGCCTCTCTCACCGCTTTGCTAAACCTGTTCTTCGACTCCTTGAATCTGTCTCTATCCCCACTCCTAAACGCTTCCTCCTTCTCCAACCTCAACCTTTTGAGCTTTGCTGAGAACCAGGGCTTGTTGTTGTTAAAGTTCACCCTGGTACGTGTTGGGATACAGCAGTCCTCACAGAAGCTGATGTACACAGCCTCTGTGAGTTCATCCAGACTATTGGTAGCAGTCGTGAACATATCCCAGTCAGTACAGTCTAAGCACGCCCGCAAATCTTCCACAGCCTCACTGGTCCACTGTTTAGATGTCCTCACAGCAGGTTTACAGAGTTTTAGTTGCTGCCTGTATGCACGAATCAGGTGGACCAAGGGAGTTCTGTGCGAGCCGAACAGCCCCGTGACCCACAAGAGAAACATCCCCGCCAAATTCGAGCGTTTGACGGGGTCTATCCGTGAAAAAATATTCACGTTTTTGAGTGCACATGCATTTCTGCTGCAAATGCCTCTGGAAGTTTCATGCCGTTCGTATGCCAATTGTGGCAACACGAAAATGACCCGTTTTCCCATTCCGAGGGATTTCTGTGCGACCCTAACAGCCCCGTGAGCCACAAGAGACACATCCCCGCCAATTTCTAGCGTTTCACGGGGTCTATCCGTGAAAAATATAGACGTTTTTGAGTGCACATGCATTTCTGCTGCAGATGCCTCTGGAAGTTTCATGCCGTTCGTACGCAATGTGGCAACACGAAAATGACCCCTTTTCCCATTCCGAGGGATTTCTGTGCGACCCTAACTAACAGCGCCCGTGAGCCACAAGAGAGACATCCCCGCCAATTTATAGCGTTTCACGGGGTCTATCCGTGAAAAATATAGACGTTTTTGAGTGCACATGCATTCCTGCTGCAAATGCCTCTGGAAGTTTCATGCCGTTCCTATGCAATGTGGCCACACAAAAATGACCCGTTTTCCCATTCCGAGGCATTTCTGTGCGACCCTAACAGCCCCGTGAGCCACAAGAGAGACATCCCCGCCAACTTCTAGCGTTTGACGGGGTCTATGCGTGAAAAATATTAAAATTTTTGAGTGCACGTGCCTTTCTGCTGCAAATGCCTCTGGAAGTTTCATGGCGTTCCTATGCAATGTGGCAACACGAAAATGACCCCTTTTCCCATTCCGAGGGAGTTCTGTGCCACCCTAACAGCCCCGTGAGCCACAAGAGACACATCCCCGCCAATTTCTAGCGTTTCACGGGGTCTATCCGTGAAACATATAGAAGTTTTTGAGTGCACATGCATTCCTGCTGCAAATGCCTCTGGAAGTTTCATGCGGTTCGTACGCAATGTGGCAACACGAAAATGACCCGTTTTCCCATTCCCAGGGATTTCTGTGCGACCCGAACAGCCCCGTGAGCCACAAGAGACACATCCCCGCCAATTTCTAGCGTTTCACGGGGTCTATCCGTGAAAAATAT
>NW_027422696.1:290000-292500 GCF_048934315.1 Petromyzon marinus | reverse complement strand
CATGCTCCTTGTCGTGTGCAGGTCCTCGAGGGTTGGTAGATTGCAGGCAATTACCTTCTCAGCAGTGTGCATGATACGCTGCAGTCTGCTCTTGTCCTTGGCAGTGGCAGCAGCGTACCAGACGGTTATGGAGGAGGTGAGGATGGATTCAATGATCGCTGTATAGAATTGCACCATCATTGTCTTTGGCAGGTTGCATTTCTTCAGCTGCCGTCGAAAGTACATCCTCTGTTGAGCTCTCTTGGCGAGGGAGCTGATGTTCAGTTCCCACTTGAGGTCCCGGCAGAGAATAGTGCCCAGGAAGCGGAAGGACTCCACAATTTTGACTGCGGAGTCTAACAGGGTGATGGCGGTGAGTGGGGCTGTATTCTTCCTGAAGTCCACAACCATCTCAACTGTCCTTAGAGCATTTAGCTCTAAGTTGTTCTGGCTACACCAGGTCACCAGGTTGTCAGCTTCCCACCTATAGTCAGACTCATCCCCACCAGAGATCAGCCCAATGAGGGTGGTGTCGTCCGACAAACTTCAAGAGTTTGACGGACAGATGATTGGAGGCGCAGCTGTTGGTATACAGGGAGAAGAGCAGTGGGCAAAGGACGCAGCCCTGAGGAGTTCCCGTGCTGATGGACCTGGAGTCAGAGACTTCTGTTCCCGGCTTAACGCACTGCTTCCTGTCAGAGAGGAAGTCTGTGATCCACCTGCAGGTGGAGTAGGGCACGTTCAGCTGGAAGAGCTTGTCCTGAAGCAGGGCAGGGATGATGGTGTTGAAGGCAGAGCTGAAGTCCACAAACAGGATCCTGGCGTAGGATGCTGGGGCGTCCACATGCTGTAGGGTGAAGTGGAGGGCCATGTTAACTGCGTCGTCCACAGACCTGTTGGCTCTGTAGGCAAACTGAAGGGGGTCCAGGAGAGGGTCTGTGATGGCTTTGAGGTGTGCCAGGAGCAGGCGCTCAAAAGACTTCATTACCACAGATGTAAGGGCGACCGGTCTGTAATCATTTAGTCCTGTTGGCCTTAGCTTTTTGGGCACAGCGATGATGGTGGAGGACTTGAGACAGGCTGGTACATGGCATGTCTCCAGGGAGGTGTTAAAGATGTTGGTGAACACCGGAGACAGCTGGCCAGCGCAGTGCCTGAGGGTGGCTGGAGAGACAGAGTCCGGCCCGGCTGCTTTGCGTGGATTCTGCCTCTTGAAAAGCCCATTAACTTCTCCCTCCTGAAAGGAGAGAGTCGTTTCTGTAGTATGGGTGGGGGATGGGGCCTCTTGGGTGGGAAGGGGTGGTTCAGGACAGTCCAATTGTCTTTCAAATCTACGGTAGAACTCGTTCAGGTCGTTGGCTAGGCGGGAGTCGTTAGTGGTGTGGGGCGCTCTGGGTTTGTAGTTGGTGATGTGCCTGAGCCCTTTGGCAGACAGAAGCAGCGTCGTTAGTAGAGAACTGGTGTTTTAGTGTCTCTGAGTACAGTCGTTTAGCCTCTCTCACCGCTTTGCTAAACCTGTTCTTCGACTCCTTGAATCTGTCTCTATCCCCACTCCTAAACGCTTCCTCCTTCTCCAACCTCAACCTTTTGAGCTTTGCTGAGAACCAGGGCTTGTTGTTGTTAAAGTTCACCCTGGTACGTGTTGGGATACAGCAGTCCTCACAGAAGCTGATGTACACAGCCTCTGTGAGTTCATCCAGACTATTGGTAGCAGTCGTGAACATATCCCAGTCAGTACAGTCTAAGCACGCCCGCAAATCTTCCACAGCCTCACTGGTCCACTGTTTAGATGTCCTCACAGCAGGTTTACAGAGTTTTAGTTGCTGCCTGTATGCACGAATCAGGTGGACCAAGGGAGTTCTGTGCGAGCCGAACAGCCCCGTGACCCACAAGAGAAACATCCCCGCCAAATTCGAGCGTTTGACGGGGTCTATCCGTGAAAAAATATTCACGTTTTTGAGTGCACATGCATTTCTGCTGCAAATGCCTCTGGAAGTTTCATGCCGTTCGTATGCCAATTGTGGCAACACGAAAATGACCCGTTTTCCCATTCCGAGGGATTTCTGTGCGACCCTAACAGCCCCGTGAGCCACAAGAGACACATCCCCGCCAATTTCTAGCGTTTCACGGGGTCTATCCGTGAAAAATATAGACGTTTTTGAGTGCACATGCATTTCTGCTGCAGATGCCTCTGGAAGTTTCATGCCGTTCGTACGCAATGTGGCAACACGAAAATGACCCCTTTTCCCATTCCGAGGGATTTCTGTGCGACCCTAACTAACAGCGCCCGTGAGCCACAAGAGAGACATCCCCGCCAATTTATAGCGTTTCACGGGGTCTATCCGTGAAAAATATAGACGTTTTTGAGTGCACATGCATTCCTGCTGCAAATGCCTCTGGAAGTTTCATGCCGTTCCTATGCAATGTGGCCACACAAAAATGACCCGTTTTCCCATTCCGAGGCATTTCTGTGCGACCCTAACAGCCCCGTGAGCCACAAGAGAGACATCCCCGCCAACTT
>NW_027422696.1:277500-280000 GCF_048934315.1 Petromyzon marinus | reverse complement strand
CCCCACCAGAGATCAGCCCAATGAGGGTGGTGTCGTCCGACAAACTTCAAGAGTTTGACGGACAGATGATTGGAGGCGCAGCTGTTGGTATACAGGGAGAAGAGCAGTGGGCAAAGGACGCAGCCCTGAGGAGTTCCCGTGCTGATGGACCTGGAGTCAGAGACTTCTGTTCCCGGCTTAACGCACTGCTTCCTGTCAGAGAGGAAGTCTGTGATCCACCTGCAGGTGGAGTAGGGCACGTTCAGCTGGAAGAGCTTGTCCTGAAGCAGGGCAGGGATGATGGTGTTGAAGGCAGAGCTGAAGTCCACAAACAGGATCCTGGCGTAGGATGCTGGGGCGTCCACATGCTGTAGGGTGAAGTGGAGGGCCATGTTAACTGCGTCGTCCACAGACCTGTTGGCTCTGTAGGCAAACTGAAGGGGGTCCAGGAGAGGGTCTGTGATGGCTTTGAGGTGTGCCAGGAGCAGGCGCTCAAAAGACTTCATTACCACAGATGTAAGGGCGACCGGTCTGTAATCATTTAGTCCTGTTGGCCTTAGCTTTTTGGGCACAGCGATGATGGTGGAGGACTTGAGACAGGCTGGTACATGGCATGTCTCCAGGGAGGTGTTAAAGATGTTGGTGAACACCGGAGACAGCTGGCCAGCGCAGTGCCTGAGGGTGGCTGGAGAGACAGAGTCCGGCCCGGCTGCTTTGCGTGGATTCTGCCTCTTGAAAAGCCCATTAACTTCTCCCTCCTGAAAGGAGAGAGTCGTTTCTGTAGTATGGGTGGGGGATGGGGCCTCTTGGGTGGGAAGGGGTGGTTCAGGACAGTCCAATTGTCTTTCAAATCTACGGTAGAACTCGTTCAGGTCGTTGGCTAGGCGGGAGTCGTTAGTGGTGTGGGGCGCTCTGGGTTTGTAGTTGGTGATGTGCCTGAGCCCTTTGGCAGACAGAAGCAGCGTCGTTAGTAGAGAACTGGTGTTTTAGTGTCTCTGAGTACAGTCGTTTAGCCTCTCTCACCGCTTTGCTAAACCTGTTCTTCGACTCCTTGAATCTGTCTCTATCCCCACTCCTAAACGCTTCCTCCTTCTCCAACCTCAACCTTTTGAGCTTTGCTGAGAACCAGGGCTTGTTGTTGTTAAAGTTCACCCTGGTACGTGTTGGGATACAGCAGTCCTCACAGAAGCTGATGTACACAGCCTCTGTGAGTTCATCCAGACTATTGGTAGCAGTCGTGAACATATCCCAGTCAGTACAGTCTAAGCACGCCCGCAAATCTTCCACAGCCTCACTGGTCCACTGTTTAGATGTCCTCACAGCAGGTTTACAGAGTTTTAGTTGCTGCCTGTATGCACGAATCAGGTGGACCAAGGGAGTTCTGTGCGAGCCGAACAGCCCCGTGACCCACAAGAGAAACATCCCCGCCAAATTCGAGCGTTTGACGGGGTCTATCCGTGAAAAAATATTCACGTTTTTGAGTGCACATGCATTTCTGCTGCAAATGCCTCTGGAAGTTTCATGCCGTTCGTATGCCAATTGTGGCAACACGAAAATGACCCGTTTTCCCATTCCGAGGGATTTCTGTGCGACCCTAACAGCCCCGTGAGCCACAAGAGACACATCCCCGCCAATTTCTAGCGTTTCACGGGGTCTATCCGTGAAAAATATAGACGTTTTTGAGTGCACATGCATTTCTGCTGCAGATGCCTCTGGAAGTTTCATGCCGTTCGTACGCAATGTGGCAACACGAAAATGACCCCTTTTCCCATTCCGAGGGATTTCTGTGCGACCCTAACTAACAGCGCCCGTGAGCCACAAGAGAGACATCCCCGCCAATTTATAGCGTTTCACGGGGTCTATCCGTGAAAAATATAGACGTTTTTGAGTGCACATGCATTCCTGCTGCAAATGCCTCTGGAAGTTTCATGCCGTTCCTATGCAATGTGGCCACACAAAAATGACCCGTTTTCCCATTCCGAGGCATTTCTGTGCGACCCTAACAGCCCCGTGAGCCACAAGAGAGACATCCCCGCCAACTTCTAGCGTTTGACGGGGTCTATGCGTGAAAAATATTAAAATTTTTGAGTGCACGTGCCTTTCTGCTGCAAATGCCTCTGGAAGTTTCATGGCGTTCCTATGCAATGTGGCAACACGAAAATGACCCCTTTTCCCATTCCGAGGGAGTTCTGTGCCACCCTAACAGCCCCGTGAGCCACAAGAGACACATCCCCGCCAATTTCTAGCGTTTCACGGGGTCTATCCGTGAAACATATAGAAGTTTTTGAGTGCACATGCATTCCTGCTGCAAATGCCTCTGGAAGTTTCATGCGGTTCGTACGCAATGTGGCAACACGAAAATGACCCGTTTTCCCATTCCCAGGGATTTCTGTGCGACCCGAACAGCCCCGTGAGCCACAAGAGACACATCCCCGCCAATTTCTAGCGTTTCACGGGGTCTATCCGTGAAAAATATCAATTTTTTTTTGACTGCACATGCATTTCTGCTGCAAATGCCTCT
>NW_027422696.1:265000-267500 GCF_048934315.1 Petromyzon marinus | reverse complement strand
AAAAGACTTCATTACCACAGATGTAAGGGCGACCGGTCTGTAATCATTTAGTCCTGTTGGCCTTAGCTTTTTGGGCACAGCGATGATGGTGGAGGACTTGAGACAGGCTGGTACATGGCATGTCTCCAGGGAGGTGTTAAAGATGTTGGTGAACACCGGAGACAGCTGGCCAGCGCAGTGCCTGAGGGTGGCTGGAGAGACAGAGTCCGGCCCGGCTGCTTTGCGTGGATTCTGCCTCTTGAAAAGCCCATTAACTTCTCCCTCCTGAAAGGAGAGAGTCGTTTCTGTAGTATGGGTGGGGGATGGGGCCTCTTGGGTGGGAAGGGGTGGTTCAGGACAGTCCAATTGTCTTTCAAATCTACGGTAGAACTCGTTCAGGTCGTTGGCTAGGCGGGAGTCGTTAGTGGTGTGGGGCGCTCTGGGTTTGTAGTTGGTGATGTGCCTGAGCCCTTTGGCAGACAGAAGCAGCGTCGTTAGTAGAGAACTGGTGTTTTAGTGTCTCTGAGTACAGTCGTTTAGCCTCTCTCACCGCTTTGCTAAACCTGTTCTTCGACTCCTTGAATCTGTCTCTATCCCCACTCCTAAACGCTTCCTCCTTCTCCAACCTCAACCTTTTGAGCTTTGCTGAGAACCAGGGCTTGTTGTTGTTAAAGTTCACCCTGGTACGTGTTGGGATACAGCAGTCCTCACAGAAGCTGATGTACACAGCCTCTGTGAGTTCATCCAGACTATTGGTAGCAGTCGTGAACATATCCCAGTCAGTACAGTCTAAGCACGCCCGCAAATCTTCCACAGCCTCACTGGTCCACTGTTTAGATGTCCTCACAGCAGGTTTACAGAGTTTTAGTTGCTGCCTGTATGCACGAATCAGGTGGACCAAGGGAGTTCTGTGCGAGCCGAACAGCCCCGTGACCCACAAGAGAAACATCCCCGCCAAATTCGAGCGTTTGACGGGGTCTATCCGTGAAAAAATATTCACGTTTTTGAGTGCACATGCATTTCTGCTGCAAATGCCTCTGGAAGTTTCATGCCGTTCGTATGCCAATTGTGGCAACACGAAAATGACCCGTTTTCCCATTCCGAGGGATTTCTGTGCGACCCTAACAGCCCCGTGAGCCACAAGAGACACATCCCCGCCAATTTCTAGCGTTTCACGGGGTCTATCCGTGAAAAATATAGACGTTTTTGAGTGCACATGCATTTCTGCTGCAGATGCCTCTGGAAGTTTCATGCCGTTCGTACGCAATGTGGCAACACGAAAATGACCCCTTTTCCCATTCCGAGGGATTTCTGTGCGACCCTAACTAACAGCGCCCGTGAGCCACAAGAGAGACATCCCCGCCAATTTATAGCGTTTCACGGGGTCTATCCGTGAAAAATATAGACGTTTTTGAGTGCACATGCATTCCTGCTGCAAATGCCTCTGGAAGTTTCATGCCGTTCCTATGCAATGTGGCCACACAAAAATGACCCGTTTTCCCATTCCGAGGCATTTCTGTGCGACCCTAACAGCCCCGTGAGCCACAAGAGAGACATCCCCGCCAACTTCTAGCGTTTGACGGGGTCTATGCGTGAAAAATATTAAAATTTTTGAGTGCACGTGCCTTTCTGCTGCAAATGCCTCTGGAAGTTTCATGGCGTTCCTATGCAATGTGGCAACACGAAAATGACCCCTTTTCCCATTCCGAGGGAGTTCTGTGCCACCCTAACAGCCCCGTGAGCCACAAGAGACACATCCCCGCCAATTTCTAGCGTTTCACGGGGTCTATCCGTGAAACATATAGAAGTTTTTGAGTGCACATGCATTCCTGCTGCAAATGCCTCTGGAAGTTTCATGCGGTTCGTACGCAATGTGGCAACACGAAAATGACCCGTTTTCCCATTCCCAGGGATTTCTGTGCGACCCGAACAGCCCCGTGAGCCACAAGAGACACATCCCCGCCAATTTCTAGCGTTTCACGGGGTCTATCCGTGAAAAATATCAATTTTTTTTTGACTGCACATGCATTTCTGCTGCAAATGCCTCTGGAAGTTGCATGCGGTTCGCATGCAATGTGGCGACACGAAAATGACCCGTTTTCCCATTCCGAGGGATTTCTGTGCCACCCTAACAGCCCCGTGAGCCACAAGAGAGACATCCCCGCCAATTTCTAGCGTATCACGGGGTCTATCCGTGAGAAATATTCACTTTTTTGAGTGCACATGCATTCCTGCTGCAAATGCCTCTGGAAGTTTCATGCGGTTCGTATGCAATGTGGCGACACGAAAATGACCCGTTTTCCCATTCCGAGGGATTTCTGTGCCACCCTAACAGCCCCGTGAGCCACAAGAGAGACATCCCCGCCCACTTCTAGCGTTTCACGGGGTCTCTCCGTGAAAAATATCACATTTTTTGAGTGCACATGCATTCCTGCTGCAAATGCCTCTGGAAGTTTCATGCGGTTCGCATGCAATGTGGCGACACGAAAATGACCCGTTTTTTCCCATTCCGAGGGATTTC
>NW_027422696.1:252500-255000 GCF_048934315.1 Petromyzon marinus | reverse complement strand
TTAGTAGAGAACTGGTGTTTTAGTGTCTCTGAGTACAGTCGTTTAGCCTCTCTCACCGCTTTGCTAAACCTGTTCTTCGACTCCTTGAATCTGTCTCTATCCCCACTCCTAAACGCTTCCTCCTTCTCCAACCTCAACCTTTTGAGCTTTGCTGAGAACCAGGGCTTGTTGTTGTTAAAGTTCACCCTGGTACGTGTTGGGATACAGCAGTCCTCACAGAAGCTGATGTACACAGCCTCTGTGAGTTCATCCAGACTATTGGTAGCAGTCGTGAACATATCCCAGTCAGTACAGTCTAAGCACGCCCGCAAATCTTCCACAGCCTCACTGGTCCACTGTTTAGATGTCCTCACAGCAGGTTTACAGAGTTTTAGTTGCTGCCTGTATGCACGAATCAGGTGGACCAAGGGAGTTCTGTGCGAGCCGAACAGCCCCGTGACCCACAAGAGAAACATCCCCGCCAAATTCGAGCGTTTGACGGGGTCTATCCGTGAAAAAATATTCACGTTTTTGAGTGCACATGCATTTCTGCTGCAAATGCCTCTGGAAGTTTCATGCCGTTCGTATGCCAATTGTGGCAACACGAAAATGACCCGTTTTCCCATTCCGAGGGATTTCTGTGCGACCCTAACAGCCCCGTGAGCCACAAGAGACACATCCCCGCCAATTTCTAGCGTTTCACGGGGTCTATCCGTGAAAAATATAGACGTTTTTGAGTGCACATGCATTTCTGCTGCAGATGCCTCTGGAAGTTTCATGCCGTTCGTACGCAATGTGGCAACACGAAAATGACCCCTTTTCCCATTCCGAGGGATTTCTGTGCGACCCTAACTAACAGCGCCCGTGAGCCACAAGAGAGACATCCCCGCCAATTTATAGCGTTTCACGGGGTCTATCCGTGAAAAATATAGACGTTTTTGAGTGCACATGCATTCCTGCTGCAAATGCCTCTGGAAGTTTCATGCCGTTCCTATGCAATGTGGCCACACAAAAATGACCCGTTTTCCCATTCCGAGGCATTTCTGTGCGACCCTAACAGCCCCGTGAGCCACAAGAGAGACATCCCCGCCAACTTCTAGCGTTTGACGGGGTCTATGCGTGAAAAATATTAAAATTTTTGAGTGCACGTGCCTTTCTGCTGCAAATGCCTCTGGAAGTTTCATGGCGTTCCTATGCAATGTGGCAACACGAAAATGACCCCTTTTCCCATTCCGAGGGAGTTCTGTGCCACCCTAACAGCCCCGTGAGCCACAAGAGACACATCCCCGCCAATTTCTAGCGTTTCACGGGGTCTATCCGTGAAACATATAGAAGTTTTTGAGTGCACATGCATTCCTGCTGCAAATGCCTCTGGAAGTTTCATGCGGTTCGTACGCAATGTGGCAACACGAAAATGACCCGTTTTCCCTTCCCAGGGATTTCTGTGCGACCCGAACAGCCCCGTGAGCCACAAGAGACACATCCCCGCCAATTTCTAGCGTTTCACGGGGTCTATCCGTGAAAAATATCAATTTTTTTTTGACTGCACATGCATTTCTGCTGCAAATGCCTCTGGAAGTTGCATGCGGTTCGCATGCAATGTGGCGACACGAAAATGACCCGTTTTCCCATTCCGAGGGATTTCTGTGCCACCCTAACAGCCCCGTGAGCCACAAGAGAGACATCCCCGCCAATTTCTAGCGTATCACGGGGTCTATCCGTGAGAAATATTCACTTTTTTGAGTGCACATGCATTCCTGCTGCAAATGCCTCTGGAAGTTTCATGCGGTTCGTATGCAATGTGGCGACACGAAAATGACCCGTTTTCCCATTCCGAGGGATTTCTGTGCCACCCTAACAGCCCCGTGAGCCACAAGAGAGACATCCCCGCCCACTTCTAGCGTTTCACGGGGTCTCTCCGTGAAAAATATCACATTTTTTGAGTGCACATGCATTCCTGCTGCAAATGCCTCTGGAAGTTTCATGCGGTTCGCATGCAATGTGGCGACACGAAAATGACCCGTTTTTTCCCATTCCGAGGGATTTCTGTGCCACCCTAACAGCCCCGTGAGCCACAAGAGACACATCCCCGCCAATTTCTAGCGTTTCACGGGGTCTATCCGTGAAAAATATTCAATTTTTTGACTGCACATGCATTTCTGCTGCAAATGCCTCTGGAAGTTTCATGCGGTTCGCATGCAATGTGGCGACACGAAAATGACCCGTTTTCCCATTCCGAGGGATTTCTGTGCCACCCTAACAGCCCCGTGAGCCACAAGAGAGACATCGCCGCCAATTTCTAGCGTTTCACGGGGTCTATCCGTGAAAAATATTCACTTTTTTGACTGCACATGCATTCCTGCTGCAAATGCCTCTGGAAGTTTCATGCCGTTCGCATGCAATGTGGCAACACGAAAATGACCCGTTTTCCCATTCCGAGGGATTTCTGTGCCACCCTAACAGCCCCGTGAGCCACAAGAGACACATCCCCGCCAATTTCTAGCGTTTCACGGGGTCTATC
>NW_027422696.1:192500-195000 GCF_048934315.1 Petromyzon marinus | reverse complement strand
CCTTAGAGCATTTAGCTCTAAGTTGTTCTGGCTACACCAGGTCACCAGGTTGTCAGCTTCCCACCTATAGTCAGACTCATCCCCACCAGAGATCAGCCCAATGAGGGTGGTGTCGTCCGACAAACTTCAAGAGTTTGACGGACAGATGATTGGAGGCGCAGCTGTTGGTATACAGGGAGAAGAGCAGTGGGCAAAGGACGCAGCCCTGAGGAGTTCCCGTGCTGATGGACCTGGAGTCAGAGACTTCTGTTCCCGGCTTAACGCACTGCTTCCTGTCAGAGAGGAAGTCTGTGATCCACCTGCAGGTGGAGTAGGGCACGTTCAGCTGGAAGAGCTTGTCCTGAAGCAGGGCAGGGATGATGGTGTTGAAGGCAGAGCTGAAGTCCACAAACAGGATCCTGGCGTAGGATGCTGGGGCGTCCACATGCTGTAGGGTGAAGTGGAGGGCCATGTTAACTGCGTCGTCCACAGACCTGTTGGCTCTGTAGGCAAACTGAAGGGGGTCCAGGAGAGGGTCTGTGATGGCTTTGAGGTGTGCCAGGAGCAGGCGCTCAAAAGACTTCATTACCACAGATGTAAGGGCGACCGGTCTGTAATCATTTAGTCCTGTTGGCCTTAGCTTTTTGGGCACAGCGATGATGGTGGAGGACTTGAGACAGGCTGGTACATGGCATGTCTCCAGGGAGGTGTTAAAGATGTTGGTGAACACCGGAGACAGCTGGCCAGCGCAGTGCCTGAGGGTGGCTGGAGAGACAGAGTCCGGCCCGGCTGCTTTGCGTGGATTCTGCCTCTTGAAAAGCCCATTAACTTCTCCCTCCTGAAAGGAGAGAGTCGTTTCTGTAGTATGGGTGGGGGATGGGGCCTCTTGGGTGGGAAGGGGTGGTTCAGGACAGTCCAATTGTCTTTCAAATCTACGGTAGAACTCGTTCAGGTCGTTGGCTAGGCGGGAGTCGTTAGTGGTGTGGGGCGCTCTGGGTTTGTAGTTGGTGATGTGCCTGAGCCCTTTGGCAGACAGAAGCAGCGTCGTTAGTAGAGAACTGGTGTTTTAGTGTCTCTGAGTACAGTCGTTTAGCCTCTCTCACCGCTTTGCTAAACCTGTTCTTCGACTCCTTGAATCTGTCTCTATCCCCACTCCTAAACGCTTCCTCCTTCTCCAACCTCAACCTTTTGAGCTTTGCTGAGAACCAGGGCTTGTTGTTGTTAAAGTTCACCCTGGTACGTGTTGGGATACAGCAGTCCTCACAGAAGCTGATGTACACAGCCTCTGTGAGTTCATCCAGACTATTGGTAGCAGTCGTGAACATATCCCAGTCAGTACAGTCTAAGCACGCCCGCAAATCTTCCACAGCCTCACTGGTCCACTGTTTAGATGTCCTCACAGCAGGTTTACAGAGTTTTAGTTGCTGCCTGTATGCACGAATCAGGTGGACCAAGGGAGTTCTGTGCGAGCCGAACAGCCCCGTGACCCACAAGAGAAACATCCCCGCCAAATTCGAGCGTTTGACGGGGTCTATCCGTGAAAAAATATTCACGTTTTTGAGTGCACATGCATTTCTGCTGCAAATGCCTCTGGAAGTTTCATGCCGTTCGTATGCCAATTGTGGCAACACGAAAATGACCCGTTTTCCCATTCCGAGGGATTTCTGTGCGACCCTAACAGCCCCGTGAGCCACAAGAGACACATCCCCGCCAATTTCTAGCGTTTCACGGGGTCTATCCGTGAAAAATATAGACGTTTTTGAGTGCACATGCATTTCTGCTGCAGATGCCTCTGGAAGTTTCATGCCGTTCGTACGCAATGTGGCAACACGAAAATGACCCCTTTTCCCATTCCGAGGGATTTCTGTGCGACCCTAACTAACAGCGCCCGTGAGCCACAAGAGAGACATCCCCGCCAATTTATAGCGTTTCACGGGGTCTATCCGTGAAAAATATAGACGTTTTTGAGTGCACATGCATTCCTGCTGCAAATGCCTCTGGAAGTTTCATGCCGTTCCTATGCAAT
Organism: Petromyzon marinus; assembly: GCF_048934315.1. NCBI lineage: Eukaryota > Metazoa > Chordata > Hyperoartia > Petromyzontiformes > Petromyzontidae > Petromyzon > Petromyzon marinus. Next base: position 192,995 of record NW_027422696.1, on the reverse strand, counting down.
GTGGCCACACAAAAATGACCCGTTTTCCCATTCCGAGGCATTTCTGTGCGACCCTAACAGCCCCGTGAGCCACAAGAGAGACATCCCCGCCAACTTCTAGCGTTTGACGGGGTCTATGCGTGAAAAATATTAAAATTTTTGAGTGCACGTGCCTTTCTGCTGCAAATGCCTCTGGAAGTTTCATGGCGTTCCTATGCAATGTGGCAACACGAAAATGACCCCTTTTCCCATTCCGAGGGAGTTCTGTGCCACCCTAACAGCCCCGTGAGCCACAAGAGACACATCCCCGCCAATTTCTAGCGTTTCACGGGGTCTATCCGTGAAACATATAGAAGTTTTTGAGTGCACATGCATTCCTGCTGCAAATGCCTCTGGAAGTTTCATGCGGTTCGTACGCAATGTGGCAACACGAAAATGACCCGTTTTCCCATTCCCAGGGATTTCTGTGCGACCCGAACAGCCCCGTGAGCCACAAGAGACACATCCCCGCCAATT
>NW_027422696.1:180000-182500 GCF_048934315.1 Petromyzon marinus | reverse complement strand
AACTCAGAAGGTTGAACTACTCAATGCCTATGCCCTACCCAGATTGTTATATCCTGCAGACCACTCGGACTGCAAGCAATCAACTCTCCGTGGGTTGGACCAAGAGATTAGAAAGGCGGTAAAAGGATGGCTCCACCTTCCCGCTTCAACTTGTGATGGACTGTTATATGCCAGAGCCCGAGACGGAGGCCTTGCCATCTTGAAACTGGAAAAAACAATCCCTTCGGTTCAAGTTAGAAGGCTGCAACGTATAGCAAACTCGTCCGATGCTATCACCCGTAATATTGTGTCCTCGCAGGGTATGGAGGAAGAATACCGTAATTTGTGGGTACGAGCAGGGGGTGACAGTGATGCAATCCCAACATTCGTTCTCAGGGACTCGGTGTCAAAAGAACCTGTATATCCGAGACCCTGCGATTGGAGGGAGCATGAATTTCAGAGATGGTGCGAAAAGCCGGTTCAAGGAAGGGGCATTGTAAACTTTGCGCATGATAGAATCAGTAATGCTTGGTTGAGGCCATGGTGCGGCTTTAAACAATGCTTCTTTATCGCAGCACTACAACTAAGGGCAAATATTTACCCAACAAGAGAAAGCTTGAACAGAGGCAGAGATGGGGCCTTACGTTCCTGCAGGAAATGCTCTGCCAGACTCGAGTCCCTTTCGCACATTCTCGGTCAATGTCCTGCAGTACAGAAAGCAAGAATTGCGCGACATAACAAGATCAGTAACATTCTGGCAGACGAAGCGGCTAGATTGGGCTGGTCTGTATACAAAGAGCCACGGTTCATATCCGAGACGGGAGAGATGAGAAAGCCTGACCTCGTGTTTGCAAAAGATGAGGAGGCGGTTGTGATCGATGTCACCGTCCGTTTTGAGCTTTCAAAGAATACCTTGTCAGATGCTGCCTCGCACAAAGTTTCGTACTATACCCCTCTTGGTGATCAAGTCAAAGTGCTGACGAAGGCTAGCAAGGTCACATTCTTTGGATTCCCGGTTGGGGCAAGAGGAAAGTGGCCCCTTGAGAATAACGAGGTACTTACCTCCCTGGGCCTGACCAAACCCAGAACGACATCACTGGCCAAGATGATTTCCCGCAGAACGCTGCTTTTCTCTCTTGATATTCTGAGAATGTTCTGTGGAAATTATGCGGTCTATGAACAGTCATAGACAACCTCCGAAACAAATAATAGTTTTGTTTTAAGATGTCATTTGTTTTAGATTGATTTTGTTATTTTCGAAGGTGAAGTCGGTTTTTATTTCATTTTACTATTTTCCACAATTTAGATTGTTATTTTCCAAGACGAAGTCTTGGTTTTTTTTATTGTTAGTTTTTTTTTAACACGTCGTATTTGTTACTTTAGAGCTTAGAGGGGACTTTATTTTCGCCTTACTATTTTCTGCCTACAAAGAAGATTAAAAATAAGCTTTTTTCAAGATGGTTTTGTTATTTTCCAAGGTGAAGTCTTGGTATTCTTATTTTACTATTTTCCATAAAGAAGACCTTTCTTTTAGATTTTGTTATTTTCCAAGACGAAGACTTGGTATTTTTATTATATTGCTATTTTTTACACGAAGCTTATTCAAGAGCACTTATATAGATTAGACTTTGTTATTTTAATTCTTTATTTTTGGACTACATCAGTTCGAGAGTCCTGTAACTTACTATTTTCTGCCTACAAAGAAGATTAGAAATAAGCTTTATTTAAGATGTTTTAGATTAGATTTTGTTATTTTCCAAGGTGAAGTCTTGGTTTTTTTTATTTTACTATTTTCCACAAAGAAGACTTTTCTTTTCTTTTAGATTTTGTTATTTTCCAAGACGAAGACTTGGTATTTTTTTTTTTTTGCTATTTTTTACAGGAAGCTTTATTCAAGAGCACTTATATAGATTAGACTTTGTTATTTTAATTCTTTATTTTTGCACTACATCAGTTCGAGAGAAGACTACAAACCAGCTTTATTTAAGATGTTTTAGATTAGATTTTGTTATTTTCCAAGGTGAAGTCTTGTTTTTTTATTTTAATATTTTCCACAAAGAAGACTTTTCTTTTAGATTTTGTTATTTTCCAAGACGAAGACTTGGTATTTTTTTATTGCTATTTTTTTACACGAAGCCTTTTCAAGAGCACTTATATAGATTAGACTTTGTTATTTTAATTCTTTATTTTTGGACTACATCAGTTCGAGAGTCCTGTAACTTACTATTTTCTGCCTACAAAGAAGATTACAAATAAGCTTTATTTAAGATGTTTTAGATTAGATTTTGTTATTTTCCAAGGTGAAGTCTTGGTTTTTTTTATTTTACTATTTTCCACAAAGAAGACTTTTCTTTTCTTTTAGATTTTGTTATTTTCCAAGACGAAGACTTGTTTTTTTTTATATTGCTATTTTTTTTTACACTGCTTTATTCAAGAGCGCTTATATAGATTAGACTTTGTTATTTTAATTCTTTATTTTTGGAATACATCAGTTTGAGAGTCCTGTAACGTACTATTTTCT
>NW_027422696.1:150000-152500 GCF_048934315.1 Petromyzon marinus | reverse complement strand
GTTGCATTTCTTCAGCTGCCGTCGAAAGTACATCCTCTGTTGAGCTCTCTTGGCGAGGGAGCTGATGTTCAGTTCCCACTTGAGGTCCCGGCAGAGAATAGTGCCCAGGAAGCGGAAGGACTCCACAATTTTGACTGCGGAGTCTAACAGGGTGATGGCGGTGAGTGGGGCTGTATTCTTCCTGAAGTCCACAACCATCTCAACTGTCCTTAGAGCATTTAGCTCTAAGTTGTTCTGGCTACACCAGGTCACCAGGTTGTCAGCTTCCCACCTATAGTCAGACTCATCCCCACCAGAGATCAGCCCAATGAGGGTGGTGTCGTCCGACAAACTTCAAGAGTTTGACGGACAGATGATTGGAGGCGCAGCTGTTGGTATACAGGGAGAAGAGCAGTGGGCAAAGGACGCAGCCCTGAGGAGTTCCCGTGCTGATGGACCTGGAGTCAGAGACTTCTGTTCCCGGCTTAACGCACTGCTTCCTGTCAGAGAGGAAGTCTGTGATCCACCTGCAGGTGGAGTAGGGCACGTTCAGCTGGAAGAGCTTGTCCTGAAGCAGGGCAGGGATGATGGTGTTGAAGGCAGAGCTGAAGTCCACAAACAGGATCCTGGCGTAGGATGCTGGGGCGTCCACATGCTGTAGGGTGAAGTGGAGGGCCATGTTAACTGCGTCGTCCACAGACCTGTTGGCTCTGTAGGCAAACTGAAGGGGGTCCAGGAGAGGGTCTGTGATGGCTTTGAGGTGTGCCAGGAGCAGGCGCTCAAAAGACTTCATTACCACAGATGTAAGGGCGACCGGTCTGTAATCATTTAGTCCTGTTGGCCTTAGCTTTTTGGGCACAGCGATGATGGTGGAGGACTTGAGACAGGCTGGTACATGGCATGTCTCCAGGGAGGTGTTAAAGATGTTGGTGAACACCGGAGACAGCTGGCCAGCGCAGTGCCTGAGGGTGGCTGGAGAGACAGAGTCCGGCCCGGCTGCTTTGCGTGGATTCTGCCTCTTGAAAAGCCCATTAACTTCTCCCTCCTGAAAGGAGAGAGTCGTTTCTGTAGTATGGGTGGGGGATGGGGCCTCTTGGGTGGGAAGGGGTGGTTCAGGACAGTCCAATTGTCTTTCAAATCTACGGTAGAACTCGTTCAGGTCGTTGGCTAGGCGGGAGTCGTTAGTGGTGTGGGGCGCTCTGGGTTTGTAGTTGGTGATGTGCCTGAGCCCTTTGGCAGACAGAAGCAGCGTCGTTAGTAGAGAACTGGTGTTTTAGTGTCTCTGAGTACAGTCGTTTAGCCTCTCTCACCGCTTTGCTAAACCTGTTCTTCGACTCCTTGAATCTGTCTCTATCCCCACTCCTAAACGCTTCCTCCTTCTCCAACCTCAACCTTTTGAGCTTTGCTGAGAACCAGGGCTTGTTGTTGTTAAAGTTCACCCTGGTACGTGTTGGGATACAGCAGTCCTCACAGAAGCTGATGTACACAGCCTCTGTGAGTTCATCCAGACTATTGGTAGCAGTCGTGAACATATCCCAGTCAGTACAGTCTAAGCACGCCCGCAAATCTTCCACAGCCTCACTGGTCCACTGTTTAGATGTCCTCACAGCAGGTTTACAGAGTTTTAGTTGCTGCCTGTATGCACGAATCAGGTGGACCAAGGGAGTTCTGTGCGAGCCGAACAGCCCCGTGACCCACAAGAGAAACATCCCCGCCAAATTCGAGCGTTTGACGGGGTCTATCCGTGAAAAAATATTCACGTTTTTGAGTGCACATGCATTTCTGCTGCAAATGCCTCTGGAAGTTTCATGCCGTTCGTATGCCAATTGTGGCAACACGAAAATGACCCGTTTTCCCATTCCGAGGGATTTCTGTGCGACCCTAACAGCCCCGTGAGCCACAAGAGACACATCCCCGCCAATTTCTAGCGTTTCACGGGGTCTATCCGTGAAAAATATAGACGTTTTTGAGTGCACATGCATTTCTGCTGCAGATGCCTCTGGAAGTTTCATGCCGTTCGTACGCAATGTGGCAACACGAAAATGACCCCTTTTCCCATTCCGAGGGATTTCTGTGCGACCCTAACTAACAGCGCCCGTGAGCCACAAGAGAGACATCCCCGCCAATTTATAGCGTTTCACGGGGTCTATCCGTGAAAAATATAGACGTTTTTGAGTGCACATGCATTCCTGCTGCAAATGCCTCTGGAAGTTTCATGCCGTTCCTATGCAATGTGGCCACACAAAAATGACCCGTTTTCCCATTCCGAGGCATTTCTGTGCGACCCTAACAGCCCCGTGAGCCACAAGAGAGACATCCCCGCCAACTTCTAGCGTTTGACGGGGTCTATGCGTGAAAAATATTAAAATTTTTGAGTGCACGTGCCTTTCTGCTGCAAATGCCTCTGGAAGTTTCATGGCGTTCCTATGCAATGTGGCAACACGAAAATGACCCCTTTTCCCATTCCGAGGGAGTTCTGTGCCACCCTAACAGCCCCGTGAGCCACAAGAGACACATCCCC
>NW_027422696.1:137500-140000 GCF_048934315.1 Petromyzon marinus | reverse complement strand
CTGTCAGAGAGGAAGTCTGTGATCCACCTGCAGGTGGAGTAGGGCACGTTCAGCTGGAAGAGCTTGTCCTGAAGCAGGGCAGGGATGATGGTGTTGAAGGCAGAGCTGAAGTCCACAAACAGGATCCTGGCGTAGGATGCTGGGGCGTCCACATGCTGTAGGGTGAAGTGGAGGGCCATGTTAACTGCGTCGTCCACAGACCTGTTGGCTCTGTAGGCAAACTGAAGGGGGTCCAGGAGAGGGTCTGTGATGGCTTTGAGGTGTGCCAGGAGCAGGCGCTCAAAAGACTTCATTACCACAGATGTAAGGGCGACCGGTCTGTAATCATTTAGTCCTGTTGGCCTTAGCTTTTTGGGCACAGCGATGATGGTGGAGGACTTGAGACAGGCTGGTACATGGCATGTCTCCAGGGAGGTGTTAAAGATGTTGGTGAACACCGGAGACAGCTGGCCAGCGCAGTGCCTGAGGGTGGCTGGAGAGACAGAGTCCGGCCCGGCTGCTTTGCGTGGATTCTGCCTCTTGAAAAGCCCATTAACTTCTCCCTCCTGAAAGGAGAGAGTCGTTTCTGTAGTATGGGTGGGGGATGGGGCCTCTTGGGTGGGAAGGGGTGGTTCAGGACAGTCCAATTGTCTTTCAAATCTACGGTAGAACTCGTTCAGGTCGTTGGCTAGGCGGGAGTCGTTAGTGGTGTGGGGCGCTCTGGGTTTGTAGTTGGTGATGTGCCTGAGCCCTTTGGCAGACAGAAGCAGCGTCGTTAGTAGAGAACTGGTGTTTTAGTGTCTCTGAGTACAGTCGTTTAGCCTCTCTCACCGCTTTGCTAAACCTGTTCTTCGACTCCTTGAATCTGTCTCTATCCCCACTCCTAAACGCTTCCTCCTTCTCCAACCTCAACCTTTTGAGCTTTGCTGAGAACCAGGGCTTGTTGTTGTTAAAGTTCACCCTGGTACGTGTTGGGATACAGCAGTCCTCACAGAAGCTGATGTACACAGCCTCTGTGAGTTCATCCAGACTATTGGTAGCAGTCGTGAACATATCCCAGTCAGTACAGTCTAAGCACGCCCGCAAATCTTCCACAGCCTCACTGGTCCACTGTTTAGATGTCCTCACAGCAGGTTTACAGAGTTTTAGTTGCTGCCTGTATGCACGAATCAGGTGGACCAAGGGAGTTCTGTGCGAGCCGAACAGCCCCGTGACCCACAAGAGAAACATCCCCGCCAAATTCGAGCGTTTGACGGGGTCTATCCGTGAAAAAATATTCACGTTTTTGAGTGCACATGCATTTCTGCTGCAAATGCCTCTGGAAGTTTCATGCCGTTCGTATGCCAATTGTGGCAACACGAAAATGACCCGTTTTCCCATTCCGAGGGATTTCTGTGCGACCCTAACAGCCCCGTGAGCCACAAGAGACACATCCCCGCCAATTTCTAGCGTTTCACGGGGTCTATCCGTGAAAAATATAGACGTTTTTGAGTGCACATGCATTTCTGCTGCAGATGCCTCTGGAAGTTTCATGCCGTTCGTACGCAATGTGGCAACACGAAAATGACCCCTTTTCCCATTCCGAGGGATTTCTGTGCGACCCTAACTAACAGCGCCCGTGAGCCACAAGAGAGACATCCCCGCCAATTTATAGCGTTTCACGGGGTCTATCCGTGAAAAATATAGACGTTTTTGAGTGCACATGCATTCCTGCTGCAAATGCCTCTGGAAGTTTCATGCCGTTCCTATGCAATGTGGCCACACAAAAATGACCCGTTTTCCCATTCCGAGGCATTTCTGTGCGACCCTAACAGCCCCGTGAGCCACAAGAGAGACATCCCCGCCAACTTCTAGCGTTTGACGGGGTCTATGCGTGAAAAATATTAAAATTTTTGAGTGCACGTGCCTTTCTGCTGCAAATGCCTCTGGAAGTTTCATGGCGTTCCTATGCAATGTGGCAACACGAAAATGACCCCTTTTCCCATTCCGAGGGAGTTCTGTGCCACCCTAACAGCCCCGTGAGCCACAAGAGACACATCCCCGCCAATTTCTAGCGTTTCACGGGGTCTATCCGTGAAACATATAGAAGTTTTTGAGTGCACATGCATTCCTGCTGCAAATGCCTCTGGAAGTTTCATGCGGTTCGTACGCAATGTGGCAACACGAAAATGACCCGTTTTCCCATTCCCAGGGATTTCTGTGCGACCCGAACAGCCCCGTGAGCCACAAGAGACACATCCCCGCCAATTTCTAGCGTTTCACGGGGTCTATCCGTGAAAAATATCAATTTTTTTTTGACTGCACATGCATTTCTGCTGCAAATGCCTCTGGAAGTTGCATGCGGTTCGCATGCAATGTGGCGACACGAAAATGACCCGTTTTCCCATTCCGAGGGATTTCTGTGCCACCCTAACAGCCCCGTGAGCCACAAGAGAGACATCCCCGCCAATTTCTAGCGTATCACGGGGTCTATCCGTGAGAAATATTCACTTTTTTGAGTGCACATGCATTCCTGCTGCAA
>NW_027422696.1:125000-127500 GCF_048934315.1 Petromyzon marinus | reverse complement strand
TGGAGAGACAGAGTCCGGCCCGGCTGCTTTGCGTGGATTCTGCCTCTTGAAAAGCCCATTAACTTCTCCCTCCTGAAAGGAGAGAGTCGTTTCTGTAGTATGGGTGGGGGATGGGGCCTCTTGGGTGGGAAGGGGTGGTTCAGGACAGTCCAATTGTCTTTCAAATCTACGGTAGAACTCGTTCAGGTCGTTGGCTAGGCGGGAGTCGTTAGTGGTGTGGGGCGCTCTGGGTTTGTAGTTGGTGATGTGCCTGAGCCCTTTGGCAGACAGAAGCAGCGTCGTTAGTAGAGAACTGGTGTTTTAGTGTCTCTGAGTACAGTCGTTTAGCCTCTCTCACCGCTTTGCTAAACCTGTTCTTCGACTCCTTGAATCTGTCTCTATCCCCACTCCTAAACGCTTCCTCCTTCTCCAACCTCAACCTTTTGAGCTTTGCTGAGAACCAGGGCTTGTTGTTGTTAAAGTTCACCCTGGTACGTGTTGGGATACAGCAGTCCTCACAGAAGCTGATGTACACAGCCTCTGTGAGTTCATCCAGACTATTGGTAGCAGTCGTGAACATATCCCAGTCAGTACAGTCTAAGCACGCCCGCAAATCTTCCACAGCCTCACTGGTCCACTGTTTAGATGTCCTCACAGCAGGTTTACAGAGTTTTAGTTGCTGCCTGTATGCACGAATCAGGTGGACCAAGGGAGTTCTGTGCGAGCCGAACAGCCCCGTGACCCACAAGAGAAACATCCCCGCCAAATTCGAGCGTTTGACGGGGTCTATCCGTGAAAAAATATTCACGTTTTTGAGTGCACATGCATTTCTGCTGCAAATGCCTCTGGAAGTTTCATGCCGTTCGTATGCCAATTGTGGCAACACGAAAATGACCCGTTTTCCCATTCCGAGGGATTTCTGTGCGACCCTAACAGCCCCGTGAGCCACAAGAGACACATCCCCGCCAATTTCTAGCGTTTCACGGGGTCTATCCGTGAAAAATATAGACGTTTTTGAGTGCACATGCATTTCTGCTGCAGATGCCTCTGGAAGTTTCATGCCGTTCGTACGCAATGTGGCAACACGAAAATGACCCCTTTTCCCATTCCGAGGGATTTCTGTGCGACCCTAACTAACAGCGCCCGTGAGCCACAAGAGAGACATCCCCGCCAATTTATAGCGTTTCACGGGGTCTATCCGTGAAAAATATAGACGTTTTTGAGTGCACATGCATTCCTGCTGCAAATGCCTCTGGAAGTTTCATGCCGTTCCTATGCAATGTGGCCACACAAAAATGACCCGTTTTCCCATTCCGAGGCATTTCTGTGCGACCCTAACAGCCCCGTGAGCCACAAGAGAGACATCCCCGCCAACTTCTAGCGTTTGACGGGGTCTATGCGTGAAAAATATTAAAATTTTTGAGTGCACGTGCCTTTCTGCTGCAAATGCCTCTGGAAGTTTCATGGCGTTCCTATGCAATGTGGCAACACGAAAATGACCCCTTTTCCCATTCCGAGGGAGTTCTGTGCCACCCTAACAGCCCCGTGAGCCACAAGAGACACATCCCCGCCAATTTCTAGCGTTTCACGGGGTCTATCCGTGAAACATATAGAAGTTTTTGAGTGCACATGCATTCCTGCTGCAAATGCCTCTGGAAGTTTCATGCGGTTCGTACGCAATGTGGCAACACGAAAATGACCCGTTTTCCCATTCCCAGGGATTTCTGTGCGACCCGAACAGCCCCGTGAGCCACAAGAGACACATCCCCGCCAATTTCTAGCGTTTCACGGGGTCTATCCGTGAAAAATATCAATTTTTTTTTGACTGCACATGCATTTCTGCTGCAAATGCCTCTGGAAGTTGCATGCGGTTCGCATGCAATGTGGCGACACGAAAATGACCCGTTTTCCCATTCCGAGGGATTTCTGTGCCACCCTAACAGCCCCGTGAGCCACAAGAGAGACATCCCCGCCAATTTCTAGCGTATCACGGGGTCTATCCGTGAGAAATATTCACTTTTTTGAGTGCACATGCATTCCTGCTGCAAATGCCTCTGGAAGTTTCATGCGGTTCGTATGCAATGTGGCGACACGAAAATGACCCGTTTTCCCATTCCGAGGGATTTCTGTGCCACCCTAACAGCCCCGTGAGCCACAAGAGAGACATCCCCGCCCACTTCTAGCGTTTCACGGGGTCTCTCCGTGAAAAATATCACATTTTTTGAGTGCACATGCATTCCTGCTGCAAATGCCTCTGGAAGTTTCATGCGGTTCGCATGCAATGTGGCGACACGAAAATGACCCGTTTTTTCCCATTCCGAGGGATTTCTGTGCCACCCTAACAGCCCCGTGAGCCACAAGAGACACATCCCCGCCAATTTCTAGCGTTTCACGGGGTCTATCCGTGAAAAATATTCAATTTTTTGACTGCACATGCATTTCTGCTGCAAATGCCTCTGGAAGTTTCATGCGGTTCGCATGCAATGTGGCGACACGAAAATGACCCGTTTTCCCATTCCGA
>NW_027422696.1:85000-87500 GCF_048934315.1 Petromyzon marinus | reverse complement strand
CAGGCAATTACCTTCTCAGCAGTGTGCATGATACGCTGCAGTCTGCTCTTGTCCTTGGCAGTGGCAGCAGCGTACCAGACGGTTATGGAGGAGGTGAGGATGGATTCAATGATCGCTGTATAGAATTGCACCATCATTGTCTTTGGCAGGTTGCATTTCTTCAGCTGCCGTCGAAAGTACATCCTCTGTTGAGCTCTCTTGGCGAGGGAGCTGATGTTCAGTTCCCACTTGAGGTCCCGGCAGAGAATAGTGCCCAGGAAGCGGAAGGACTCCACAATTTTGACTGCGGAGTCTAACAGGGTGATGGCGGTGAGTGGGGCTGTATTCTTCCTGAAGTCCACAACCATCTCAACTGTCCTTAGAGCATTTAGCTCTAAGTTGTTCTGGCTACACCAGGTCACCAGGTTGTCAGCTTCCCACCTATAGTCAGACTCATCCCCACCAGAGATCAGCCCAATGAGGGTGGTGTCGTCCGACAAACTTCAAGAGTTTGACGGACAGATGATTGGAGGCGCAGCTGTTGGTATACAGGGAGAAGAGCAGTGGGCAAAGGACGCAGCCCTGAGGAGTTCCCGTGCTGATGGACCTGGAGTCAGAGACTTCTGTTCCCGGCTTAACGCACTGCTTCCTGTCAGAGAGGAAGTCTGTGATCCACCTGCAGGTGGAGTAGGGCACGTTCAGCTGGAAGAGCTTGTCCTGAAGCAGGGCAGGGATGATGGTGTTGAAGGCAGAGCTGAAGTCCACAAACAGGATCCTGGCGTAGGATGCTGGGGCGTCCACATGCTGTAGGGTGAAGTGGAGGGCCATGTTAACTGCGTCGTCCACAGACCTGTTGGCTCTGTAGGCAAACTGAAGGGGGTCCAGGAGAGGGTCTGTGATGGCTTTGAGGTGTGCCAGGAGCAGGCGCTCAAAAGACTTCATTACCACAGATGTAAGGGCGACCGGTCTGTAATCATTTAGTCCTGTTGGCCTTAGCTTTTTGGGCACAGCGATGATGGTGGAGGACTTGAGACAGGCTGGTACATGGCATGTCTCCAGGGAGGTGTTAAAGATGTTGGTGAACACCGGAGACAGCTGGCCAGCGCAGTGCCTGAGGGTGGCTGGAGAGACAGAGTCCGGCCCGGCTGCTTTGCGTGGATTCTGCCTCTTGAAAAGCCCATTAACTTCTCCCTCCTGAAAGGAGAGAGTCGTTTCTGTAGTATGGGTGGGGGATGGGGCCTCTTGGGTGGGAAGGGGTGGTTCAGGACAGTCCAATTGTCTTTCAAATCTACGGTAGAACTCGTTCAGGTCGTTGGCTAGGCGGGAGTCGTTAGTGGTGTGGGGCGCTCTGGGTTTGTAGTTGGTGATGTGCCTGAGCCCTTTGGCAGACAGAAGCAGCGTCGTTAGTAGAGAACTGGTGTTTTAGTGTCTCTGAGTACAGTCGTTTAGCCTCTCTCACCGCTTTGCTAAACCTGTTCTTCGACTCCTTGAATCTGTCTCTATCCCCACTCCTAAACGCTTCCTCCTTCTCCAACCTCAACCTTTTGAGCTTTGCTGAGAACCAGGGCTTGTTGTTGTTAAAGTTCACCCTGGTACGTGTTGGGATACAGCAGTCCTCACAGAAGCTGATGTACACAGCCTCTGTGAGTTCATCCAGACTATTGGTAGCAGTCGTGAACATATCCCAGTCAGTACAGTCTAAGCACGCCCGCAAATCTTCCACAGCCTCACTGGTCCACTGTTTAGATGTCCTCACAGCAGGTTTACAGAGTTTTAGTTGCTGCCTGTATGCACGAATCAGGTGGACCAAGGGAGTTCTGTGCGAGCCGAACAGCCCCGTGACCCACAAGAGAAACATCCCCGCCAAATTCGAGCGTTTGACGGGGTCTATCCGTGAAAAAATATTCACGTTTTTGAGTGCACATGCATTTCTGCTGCAAATGCCTCTGGAAGTTTCATGCCGTTCGTATGCCAATTGTGGCAACACGAAAATGACCCGTTTTCCCATTCCGAGGGATTTCTGTGCGACCCTAACAGCCCCGTGAGCCACAAGAGACACATCCCCGCCAATTTCTAGCGTTTCACGGGGTCTATCCGTGAAAAATATAGACGTTTTTGAGTGCACATGCATTTCTGCTGCAGATGCCTCTGGAAGTTTCATGCCGTTCGTACGCAATGTGGCAACACGAAAATGACCCCTTTTCCCATTCCGAGGGATTTCTGTGCGACCCTAACTAACAGCGCCCGTGAGCCACAAGAGAGACATCCCCGCCAATTTATAGCGTTTCACGGGGTCTATCCGTGAAAAATATAGACGTTTTTGAGTGCACATGCATTCCTGCTGCAAATGCCTCTGGAAGTTTCATGCCGTTCCTATGCAATGTGGCCACACAAAAATGACCCGTTTTCCCATTCCGAGGCATTTCTGTGCGACCCTAACAGCCCCGTGAGCCACAAGAGAGACATCCCCGCCAACTTCTAGCGTTTGACGGGGTCTATGCGTGAAAAATATTAAAATTTT
>NW_027422696.1:72500-75000 GCF_048934315.1 Petromyzon marinus | reverse complement strand
CGACAAACTTCAAGAGTTTGACGGACAGATGATTGGAGGCGCAGCTGTTGGTATACAGGGAGAAGAGCAGTGGGCAAAGGACGCAGCCCTGAGGAGTTCCCGTGCTGATGGACCTGGAGTCAGAGACTTCTGTTCCCGGCTTAACGCACTGCTTCCTGTCAGAGAGGAAGTCTGTGATCCACCTGCAGGTGGAGTAGGGCACGTTCAGCTGGAAGAGCTTGTCCTGAAGCAGGGCAGGGATGATGGTGTTGAAGGCAGAGCTGAAGTCCACAAACAGGATCCTGGCGTAGGATGCTGGGGCGTCCACATGCTGTAGGGTGAAGTGGAGGGCCATGTTAACTGCGTCGTCCACAGACCTGTTGGCTCTGTAGGCAAACTGAAGGGGGTCCAGGAGAGGGTCTGTGATGGCTTTGAGGTGTGCCAGGAGCAGGCGCTCAAAAGACTTCATTACCACAGATGTAAGGGCGACCGGTCTGTAATCATTTAGTCCTGTTGGCCTTAGCTTTTTGGGCACAGCGATGATGGTGGAGGACTTGAGACAGGCTGGTACATGGCATGTCTCCAGGGAGGTGTTAAAGATGTTGGTGAACACCGGAGACAGCTGGCCAGCGCAGTGCCTGAGGGTGGCTGGAGAGACAGAGTCCGGCCCGGCTGCTTTGCGTGGATTCTGCCTCTTGAAAAGCCCATTAACTTCTCCCTCCTGAAAGGAGAGAGTCGTTTCTGTAGTATGGGTGGGGGATGGGGCCTCTTGGGTGGGAAGGGGTGGTTCAGGACAGTCCAATTGTCTTTCAAATCTACGGTAGAACTCGTTCAGGTCGTTGGCTAGGCGGGAGTCGTTAGTGGTGTGGGGCGCTCTGGGTTTGTAGTTGGTGATGTGCCTGAGCCCTTTGGCAGACAGAAGCAGCGTCGTTAGTAGAGAACTGGTGTTTTAGTGTCTCTGAGTACAGTCGTTTAGCCTCTCTCACCGCTTTGCTAAACCTGTTCTTCGACTCCTTGAATCTGTCTCTATCCCCACTCCTAAACGCTTCCTCCTTCTCCAACCTCAACCTTTTGAGCTTTGCTGAGAACCAGGGCTTGTTGTTGTTAAAGTTCACCCTGGTACGTGTTGGGATACAGCAGTCCTCACAGAAGCTGATGTACACAGCCTCTGTGAGTTCATCCAGACTATTGGTAGCAGTCGTGAACATATCCCAGTCAGTACAGTCTAAGCACGCCCGCAAATCTTCCACAGCCTCACTGGTCCACTGTTTAGATGTCCTCACAGCAGGTTTACAGAGTTTTAGTTGCTGCCTGTATGCACGAATCAGGTGGACCAAGGGAGTTCTGTGCGAGCCGAACAGCCCCGTGACCCACAAGAGAAACATCCCCGCCAAATTCGAGCGTTTGACGGGGTCTATCCGTGAAAAAATATTCACGTTTTTGAGTGCACATGCATTTCTGCTGCAAATGCCTCTGGAAGTTTCATGCCGTTCGTATGCCAATTGTGGCAACACGAAAATGACCCGTTTTCCCATTCCGAGGGATTTCTGTGCGACCCTAACAGCCCCGTGAGCCACAAGAGACACATCCCCGCCAATTTCTAGCGTTTCACGGGGTCTATCCGTGAAAAATATAGACGTTTTTGAGTGCACATGCATTTCTGCTGCAGATGCCTCTGGAAGTTTCATGCCGTTCGTACGCAATGTGGCAACACGAAAATGACCCCTTTTCCCATTCCGAGGGATTTCTGTGCGACCCTAACTAACAGCGCCCGTGAGCCACAAGAGAGACATCCCCGCCAATTTATAGCGTTTCACGGGGTCTATCCGTGAAAAATATAGACGTTTTTGAGTGCACATGCATTCCTGCTGCAAATGCCTCTGGAAGTTTCATGCCGTTCCTATGCAATGTGGCCACACAAAAATGACCCGTTTTCCCATTCCGAGGCATTTCTGTGCGACCCTAACAGCCCCGTGAGCCACAAGAGAGACATCCCCGCCAACTTCTAGCGTTTGACGGGGTCTATGCGTGAAAAATATTAAAATTTTTGAGTGCACGTGCCTTTCTGCTGCAAATGCCTCTGGAAGTTTCATGGCGTTCCTATGCAATGTGGCAACACGAAAATGACCCCTTTTCCCATTCCGAGGGAGTTCTGTGCCACCCTAACAGCCCCGTGAGCCACAAGAGACACATCCCCGCCAATTTCTAGCGTTTCACGGGGTCTATCCGTGAAACATATAGAAGTTTTTGAGTGCACATGCATTCCTGCTGCAAATGCCTCTGGAAGTTTCATGCGGTTCGTACGCAATGTGGCAACACGAAAATGACCCGTTTTCCCATTCCCAGGGATTTCTGTGCGACCCGAACAGCCCCGTGAGCCACAAGAGACACATCCCCGCCAATTTCTAGCGTTTCACGGGGTCTATCCGTGAAAAATATCAATTTTTTTTTGACTGCACATGCATTTCTGCTGCAAATGCCTCTGGAAGTTGCATGCGGTTCGCATGCAATGTGGCGACAC
>NW_027422696.1:60000-62500 GCF_048934315.1 Petromyzon marinus | reverse complement strand
CTGTAATCATTTAGTCCTGTTGGCCTTAGCTTTTTGGGCACAGCGATGATGGTGGAGGACTTGAGACAGGCTGGTACATGGCATGTCTCCAGGGAGGTGTTAAAGATGTTGGTGAACACCGGAGACAGCTGGCCAGCGCAGTGCCTGAGGGTGGCTGGAGAGACAGAGTCCGGCCCGGCTGCTTTGCGTGGATTCTGCCTCTTGAAAAGCCCATTAACTTCTCCCTCCTGAAAGGAGAGAGTCGTTTCTGTAGTATGGGTGGGGGATGGGGCCTCTTGGGTGGGAAGGGGTGGTTCAGGACAGTCCAATTGTCTTTCAAATCTACGGTAGAACTCGTTCAGGTCGTTGGCTAGGCGGGAGTCGTTAGTGGTGTGGGGCGCTCTGGGTTTGTAGTTGGTGATGTGCCTGAGCCCTTTGGCAGACAGAAGCAGCGTCGTTAGTAGAGAACTGGTGTTTTAGTGTCTCTGAGTACAGTCGTTTAGCCTCTCTCACCGCTTTGCTAAACCTGTTCTTCGACTCCTTGAATCTGTCTCTATCCCCACTCCTAAACGCTTCCTCCTTCTCCAACCTCAACCTTTTGAGCTTTGCTGAGAACCAGGGCTTGTTGTTGTTAAAGTTCACCCTGGTACGTGTTGGGATACAGCAGTCCTCACAGAAGCTGATGTACACAGCCTCTGTGAGTTCATCCAGACTATTGGTAGCAGTCGTGAACATATCCCAGTCAGTACAGTCTAAGCACGCCCGCAAATCTTCCACAGCCTCACTGGTCCACTGTTTAGATGTCCTCACAGCAGGTTTACAGAGTTTTAGTTGCTGCCTGTATGCACGAATCAGGTGGACCAAGGGAGTTCTGTGCGAGCCGAACAGCCCCGTGACCCACAAGAGAAACATCCCCGCCAAATTCGAGCGTTTGACGGGGTCTATCCGTGAAAAAATATTCACGTTTTTGAGTGCACATGCATTTCTGCTGCAAATGCCTCTGGAAGTTTCATGCCGTTCGTATGCCAATTGTGGCAACACGAAAATGACCCGTTTTCCCATTCCGAGGGATTTCTGTGCGACCCTAACAGCCCCGTGAGCCACAAGAGACACATCCCCGCCAATTTCTAGCGTTTCACGGGGTCTATCCGTGAAAAATATAGACGTTTTTGAGTGCACATGCATTTCTGCTGCAGATGCCTCTGGAAGTTTCATGCCGTTCGTACGCAATGTGGCAACACGAAAATGACCCCTTTTCCCATTCCGAGGGATTTCTGTGCGACCCTAACTAACAGCGCCCGTGAGCCACAAGAGAGACATCCCCGCCAATTTATAGCGTTTCACGGGGTCTATCCGTGAAAAATATAGACGTTTTTGAGTGCACATGCATTCCTGCTGCAAATGCCTCTGGAAGTTTCATGCCGTTCCTATGCAATGTGGCCACACAAAAATGACCCGTTTTCCCATTCCGAGGCATTTCTGTGCGACCCTAACAGCCCCGTGAGCCACAAGAGAGACATCCCCGCCAACTTCTAGCGTTTGACGGGGTCTATGCGTGAAAAATATTAAAATTTTTGAGTGCACGTGCCTTTCTGCTGCAAATGCCTCTGGAAGTTTCATGGCGTTCCTATGCAATGTGGCAACACGAAAATGACCCCTTTTCCCATTCCGAGGGAGTTCTGTGCCACCCTAACAGCCCCGTGAGCCACAAGAGACACATCCCCGCCAATTTCTAGCGTTTCACGGGGTCTATCCGTGAAACATATAGAAGTTTTTGAGTGCACATGCATTCCTGCTGCAAATGCCTCTGGAAGTTTCATGCGGTTCGTACGCAATGTGGCAACACGAAAATGACCCGTTTTCCCATTCCCAGGGATTTCTGTGCGACCCGAACAGCCCCGTGAGCCACAAGAGACACATCCCCGCCAATTTCTAGCGTTTCACGGGGTCTATCCGTGAAAAATATCAATTTTTTTTTGACTGCACATGCATTTCTGCTGCAAATGCCTCTGGAAGTTGCATGCGGTTCGCATGCAATGTGGCGACACGAAAATGACCCGTTTTCCCATTCCGAGGGATTTCTGTGCCACCCTAACAGCCCCGTGAGCCACAAGAGAGACATCCCCGCCAATTTCTAGCGTATCACGGGGTCTATCCGTGAGAAATATTCACTTTTTTGAGTGCACATGCATTCCTGCTGCAAATGCCTCTGGAAGTTTCATGCGGTTCGTATGCAATGTGGCGACACGAAAATGACCCGTTTTCCCATTCCGAGGGATTTCTGTGCCACCCTAACAGCCCCGTGAGCCACAAGAGAGACATCCCCGCCCACTTCTAGCGTTTCACGGGGTCTCTCCGTGAAAAATATCACATTTTTTGAGTGCACATGCATTCCTGCTGCAAATGCCTCTGGAAGTTTCATGCGGTTCGCATGCAATGTGGCGACACGAAAATGACCCGTTTTTTCCCATTCCGAGGGATTTCTGTGCCACCCTAACAGCCCCGTGAGCCACAAGAGACA
>NW_027422696.1:47500-50000 GCF_048934315.1 Petromyzon marinus | reverse complement strand
GTCGTTTAGCCTCTCTCACCGCTTTGCTAAACCTGTTCTTCGACTCCTTGAATCTGTCTCTATCCCCACTCCTAAACGCTTCCTCCTTCTCCAACCTCAACCTTTTGAGCTTTGCTGAGAACCAGGGCTTGTTGTTGTTAAAGTTCACCCTGGTACGTGTTGGGATACAGCAGTCCTCACAGAAGCTGATGTACACAGCCTCTGTGAGTTCATCCAGACTATTGGTAGCAGTCGTGAACATATCCCAGTCAGTACAGTCTAAGCACGCCCGCAAATCTTCCACAGCCTCACTGGTCCACTGTTTAGATGTCCTCACAGCAGGTTTACAGAGTTTTAGTTGCTGCCTGTATGCACGAATCAGGTGGACCAAGGGAGTTCTGTGCGAGCCGAACAGCCCCGTGACCCACAAGAGAAACATCCCCGCCAAATTCGAGCGTTTGACGGGGTCTATCCGTGAAAAAATATTCACGTTTTTGAGTGCACATGCATTTCTGCTGCAAATGCCTCTGGAAGTTTCATGCCGTTCGTATGCCAATTGTGGCAACACGAAAATGACCCGTTTTCCCATTCCGAGGGATTTCTGTGCGACCCTAACAGCCCCGTGAGCCACAAGAGACACATCCCCGCCAATTTCTAGCGTTTCACGGGGTCTATCCGTGAAAAATATAGACGTTTTTGAGTGCACATGCATTTCTGCTGCAGATGCCTCTGGAAGTTTCATGCCGTTCGTACGCAATGTGGCAACACGAAAATGACCCCTTTTCCCATTCCGAGGGATTTCTGTGCGACCCTAACTAACAGCGCCCGTGAGCCACAAGAGAGACATCCCCGCCAATTTATAGCGTTTCACGGGGTCTATCCGTGAAAAATATAGACGTTTTTGAGTGCACATGCATTCCTGCTGCAAATGCCTCTGGAAGTTTCATGCCGTTCCTATGCAATGTGGCCACACAAAAATGACCCGTTTTCCCATTCCGAGGCATTTCTGTGCGACCCTAACAGCCCCGTGAGCCACAAGAGAGACATCCCCGCCAACTTCTAGCGTTTGACGGGGTCTATGCGTGAAAAATATTAAAATTTTTGAGTGCACGTGCCTTTCTGCTGCAAATGCCTCTGGAAGTTTCATGGCGTTCCTATGCAATGTGGCAACACGAAAATGACCCCTTTTCCCATTCCGAGGGAGTTCTGTGCCACCCTAACAGCCCCGTGAGCCACAAGAGACACATCCCCGCCAATTTCTAGCGTTTCACGGGGTCTATCCGTGAAACATATAGAAGTTTTTGAGTGCACATGCATTCCTGCTGCAAATGCCTCTGGAAGTTTCATGCGGTTCGTACGCAATGTGGCAACACGAAAATGACCCGTTTTCCCATTCCCAGGGATTTCTGTGCGACCCGAACAGCCCCGTGAGCCACAAGAGACACATCCCCGCCAATTTCTAGCGTTTCACGGGGTCTATCCGTGAAAAATATCAATTTTTTTTTGACTGCACATGCATTTCTGCTGCAAATGCCTCTGGAAGTTGCATGCGGTTCGCATGCAATGTGGCGACACGAAAATGACCCGTTTTCCCATTCCGAGGGATTTCTGTGCCACCCTAACAGCCCCGTGAGCCACAAGAGAGACATCCCCGCCAATTTCTAGCGTATCACGGGGTCTATCCGTGAGAAATATTCACTTTTTTGAGTGCACATGCATTCCTGCTGCAAATGCCTCTGGAAGTTTCATGCGGTTCGTATGCAATGTGGCGACACGAAAATGACCCGTTTTCCCATTCCGAGGGATTTCTGTGCCACCCTAACAGCCCCGTGAGCCACAAGAGAGACATCCCCGCCCACTTCTAGCGTTTCACGGGGTCTCTCCGTGAAAAATATCACATTTTTTGAGTGCACATGCATTCCTGCTGCAAATGCCTCTGGAAGTTTCATGCGGTTCGCATGCAATGTGGCGACACGAAAATGACCCGTTTTTTCCCATTCCGAGGGATTTCTGTGCCACCCTAACAGCCCCGTGAGCCACAAGAGACACATCCCCTCCAATTTCTAGCGTTTCACGGGGTCTATCCGTGAAAAATATTCAATTTTTTGACTGCACATGCATTTCTGCTGCAAATGCCTCTGGAAGTTTCATGCGGTTCGCATGCAATGTGGCGACACGAAAATGACCCGTTTTCCCATTCCGAGGGATTTCTGTGCCACCCTAACAGCCCCGTGAGCCACAAGAGAGACATCGCCGCCAATTTCTAGCGTTTCACGGGGTCTATCCGTGAAAAATATTCACTTTTTTGACTGCACATGCATTCCTGCTGCAAATGCCTCTGGAAGTTTCATGCCGTTCGCATGCAATGTGGCAACACGAAAATGACCCGTTTTCCCATTCCGAGGGATTTCTGTGCCACCCTAACAGCCCCGTGAGCCACAAGAGACACATCCCCGCCAATTTCTAGCGTTTCACGGGGTCTATCCGTAAAAATGTAGCACGCACCAAAACGAGAAAAGAT